>NW_027256887.1:29153865-29158865 GCF_029215685.1 Pituophis catenifer annectens
ACTATATAAACTGCACAGTGTTATTCAGTGTAACACTGATCTTCTAAAGATGTTCTGGTAATTCATGAGGAATCCCACTGTTCACAAACCTTACTCTTCTGTTTAATTGCATGGAAATATTTGTATCAACTCAACTAAATGCTCTGATATAAAATAGCAATCACAAAAAATACTGGAGTTTGTCTATTCTTTGCAATTTTGAAAAGTGTAATAGCTCACATCAAAAGTCTAATTGCAAAGTTCAACAGGAAAAGGAAACTAGAGTAAATGAAACTAGCACTTCAAGGAGTGTAAGGTTCACACAGTGAAGATTCAAAATTATACACTAATCCAAATGTATCTGTGAAAATACCTCAGAGAAAAAGTGCATATTTTGTCCATATATGCACACATTGTGTGCAAATACACCAACAACTATATAAAGCACACAGAAATCAAGTTTTCTTTCACATAAAGCCAAAATCATTATGTTTTGGTAAATAACTTAAAACTATATTTACAGCCTATAATGTAGAAATCTACCGTCAAAGTTCTCTGAGTTTCAGTATGGAAAGTTGTATATTTACTTTGCCTATTTACTTATTTTGAGATCTTCTGAAACTTTAGAAAATTAAAGAACAATGTTGCTGCCAAATTTTCCCTTTTCAGAACCTGTCTGACACTACAGTATTTTTATCTCCTTTTTTTTGCATTATTTCTATTGGAAGCTACGACTACATAAAAAAAACAGGCAGTAAGTTTTTAAGATACTCTGAGAAATAAGTTACACTTTGTGAGGATTATTCCTGCTATAAATTATTGCTTATGTTTTTAAAATATTAATAGAGCACTACCATGCATATTATTCAGAGGAAAGTCTAATAAAGTAATTAGGGGAAGAATTTAGAACTGTAACCTAAGCAAATTTCCAACTTTTTAAATGGTGTTTAAAAAAATCAAAGTTTTTATTAGGCAATGTTTATAAAATAAATGTTAAAATATATAAAGAATTAAAATTTTAAAAAGGGAAAGAAAACTGGTATGTGAAACAATGCACAGCTAAAAAATTCTTAGATACTGCTAAGTTTTCAATTATAAGTTTAATATAATTGTTCCATATTACCATAACAAATAATACTGTATAATTTATTCAATATTAATATTAAGAATAGTTTAATAACTTAATAATGACTGCCATTTATTTGTGATTATAAAGGCCTAAACTGAACAATATAAGTAAAGCTCTATAAATTTTCCACTAAAATTCAATTTTAACATTATGTTTAGTAATGTTATTTGCTCATGATGTAGATCATAAAAATATATCTATTAACAAGTTAAATATTCAATATTTTAATATAAACATTGGGTAGTATAAGGCATAGTTTTCAAAAAAAAAAAAAAAAAAGCTCAGCAGTTTATGCACGATATTCAGCACCCTGAAATATCTGGTCTTTATATATAACTAGAAGAAAGAAATAGCCTAGTTCTACTTTTTAATAGCAGCAATAATGATTTTAAAAAGTGTTAAATGTGTGTCTTAATTTCATCATAGTACAAAGTATAAATTTATTATCTGTTTATAGCTTACCCAACCTGACTAAAAAGACCATCATTTACTTGGATACATTTCCCTATTCATTTTTATAAATATTAAGTTTTATTTAGTTGCATACAAAGGAAGCAATATAGGTGCACATACCACAAACACACATACATAGTTATTTAGGAAATTACTTTATTCCTAGTCTCCTGGCTAAAAGAGTATGGCAATTCTTTCATCTCTAAAGAAGTATTTCAATTAGTCTGCTCAGGTGTCCTTTCAACTTTTTATATATATATTTAATAAAATTTTGTTTACAAGAACTATAGCAAAGCATCTTTGCTGCAAAGAATCCCTGTGGCACTTTTATCTCAGCTGAGTTTAGGAACAATTTCAATCTACAAAGATGTAAAATAGCAAGTAATGTGGCCCTCTGGTGGACAGCTAAGAATCACCTTTTCTTTCTCCGTATCATTCAAGAACCTGGCAGTTTAAAAAAAGGTATTTTGCTTGAAAAGATATGGAAGCAACGTCTACAAATATATACACTTCTCTTTAAAACAGAGTGCGCAGGGCACTCCAGGGCAGATATATCTTAACAATTAAAAACATGCATAAATTTTCTATTTTAAAAACTAACAGAAGACAACAAAACAAATAAACAACAAAATAATGTTCCACTTTCTGCAATACTTTAAAAGTAAAAAAAAAATCCAATTAGAAGGATAGGAAAAACCTTTCCATCAGCATGAAAATAAACAGGATGCAAAACAAACAAAAACTTACCTGCTGTTGTTGCAGATGCAGCAGTTCTACTGTGCTTACTTCAGTGCCCGTGTCACCACTTGATCTTCCATCTCTGCTGCCAGCATCTAATTGGCTGCTTAGAGTGCTCATTCCATTTTGATTCATTGAACTGTTGCTTATTGTCTCTGTCGCAGATTCCTGCATCATGACTTAATACCTAAAAGTGATTAAGAAGTATCAATTAACGCACACATTACACCTTCACACTTCCATTATCAAGATGTCCCTCTTTGCCAATTACAGAGACAGCATATTTAGAAGGAGAAGGGGAAAAACCTCTTGCACAGTCATTTAAGGAGCAAGCAATGCAATACAAACCTTGCTTTCATAGACATACTATACTCATTCCTGAAACCATGTTTCTCAGAGCAATGTTGCTGTAGTTTCATATAGAGAGAGAGATAACATCCATATATACAACATAGAGACAGCGTTCCTGAATATCACATTTTAAAGCCTAGCTATCAACCCAGTAAAATGAAGGCATAATTTCATACCCTGCCCCATTTTTCCTATTATCTAGCTTTAACAACCATAGATGACTATACAGCCCTATTTAAAATATTCACTATCTAGATTCTGTCAGAATTTTACAGCATTTCTCACACAGGACTGTTATTTAATGATGCACAGCTAATCATACAAAATTAAAATTTTGTAAGAGTGTTACAAATCATATGGTATCAACCAATGATAAATAGTATAATGGGTTTCTCTTTTTGTCTGGGTGAATAAATAAAATTTTGCCTTGGAGGCATTTTAAGTAAAAGCTCTTGCTGCAAACACTTCAGATATTGCCTATTTTTTTAATCAAACGGCTGATATTCATTTATTTTTCTGACATTTAAAACATTTAATACTGTCCTTCCTGGGAAGTAATTAAGCTTATGCATGAGCAGCAATCAAACTGTTCACTTGAAGATGACTTAAAACTCAATTTTAACATAGGCAAATAAATGAAAGATATAAAATTAATTTTCCAGGCATGTATTAGATATGAAAGCTAGAAATAAAATCTATCAAGAATATCACTAATGATTGTGCTAAAAACAGCATAAATTATGCATATTACCTCCTCTACAGTAATAAATGTTTTATCATTTTCACTGCATAAATATACTGTACTTTCAGGATAGCAATGAGATGTCCTGCCAAGTTCAGATGGAATCTTTGCAGAAAATAAAGAACCAACATATTCTTACAAACTAGAATTTCAAATATATTTTACATCAATAATAAGAAAATTCAATTTTTGCTATTTTCAGAGTTTATCTTAATTCTACATATTTTAATAATGCATCATCTATCTTCATGAATAAATGCATTTATTAAACTGACCAATTTCCAAGGAAAGAAAATGTGGGAGAACAGAGCAAAGCAAAGCAAAACTTTCTGATAAAACTTTCCGACAAGATGCTTTAATGGGTGGGTAAATCCAGTCAAAAGAACAGCTGCTACTAGAATTACTAGTTTACCTAACACATTGTTCAACTCAATTCAGCATATGATCAATACTTTCCTCTATAAAATACCAAAGAAATTATCAGAATTTAAAATACCATTAATAACGTCATTAAATAGTAATACAAGTTTATTTTTCATAAAGGAGTATTTAATAACATTTTTAAAGCATGTAAAAAACACTACATATTAAATGCATACTTTGGATTTAAAGGAGATAGTCATTCCCCCCACAACATAGAGACAATTACAGTTCACATAAAGGAAGATAGCTGCAAAAACAAATACTCTTTTAAAAAATACTTTTCAGTAACAATAAGAATAAAGAACAAACATGTTATACAGGTAAAAATGAATTTTATACATGTAAACACAAGTTTTTCAATAAGAAAACAAAACTTATATCATTTTATAAGAGGAGGCAGCTAATAAGTATTCAAATTAGACATAAATTCTGCATGCAACATGTTTAAAATGTTTAGGAAAAAAGTGCTTGATAGAATTTTCATATAACTCATAAGACCTTGCTAAAGAATATCTCAGATTTCCTAGGCAACTTAAAATATGTCTTATCATTATTAATATTTTTATAATTATATGCACACACACACACACTCAAACCCCATTGAGTTCTATGGGACCTTCTCTCTAGAAAAATTATAAAATTAAAAACTTAGTTTCTAAAACACATTTGAAGTATGTATCACTGTGAACATATTCACTGAATACTTTATCTTTTTCATACCACCTCCAAAAGGATGAGGGCATGTATTCATATAATAAAATATTTATTTTACATTATTGTTCAGTATAAATATTTGACTATATTTCTGGAACAGTAAATTATATGCATTATAAGGATAAATGCATGATATATGAAGCTTCATCAACCAAAGGCATTATATATTTTTTTCAAATTTCTCTTTTCAAATTAAAATTAGATATTTACAAGTCTGGACTCTTTCACTACAATTAGAAAGGAAACAGTAATGTATTGTACAGTTCATGTTAATCAAATATATATAATTCTTTAACTTTGAAATATTACTGAATGCTAGAATTATTTTCTACACAATATATACAGTTAAGGACCAAATCAAGACTACCCAATTGACTGGAAAATGGTGGCCAGGTAGATAAAAAAAGGGAAAATGATTTTCAATATAAGCTACACTTACTACTCATATGGCATAATCAAAATAAAATAGTT
>NW_027256887.1:29161365-29163865 GCF_029215685.1 Pituophis catenifer annectens
ACAGCAAAATCTACACACAGAGGGATTTAATTAATAACTCTCACAACAAAGGATGCATTTTGATATATTTATTTGAATGTAGAATATATTTTGAAGCTACTCCTAAGAATGGACATAACTGACTATACTGTGCTTTGGCTGGTGGACATCAAGGTGTTATGCGGATCCATTTAAAAAATAAATGAAGAGAACTACCATTCTTAAACGTCTGAAATTACATCTGTATAACTGTCTACAGATATGGCTACAAACTTATATGTGTGCATACAGAAATCTACAAAGATTAGCTAAATTAAACTAGAGAGAGTCATTTGCCTAAGAAGACTTATATAGATACAATAGAAATCATGTTCTTAATATGTGAAAGGGACATGTGTTTGCAGATGCCTGACAGGATGCCCTTATGCTACAATCACCCAGCCAAGCTAGCCAGCTTTCAACAGATGGAGTTGTACATCCAGATGCAAATAGCCATTTTGAGTAAAGTAGAAGTAAAGTACAGCATGGCTATTTCTATAATTGTAGTTTTGCAATGTAGAAGAGAATCTATGCAAGCAATCCTCCCCCCCCCCTTTTGAAATATAGGGCTATTGCTTTTAAGTTACCTTTTACTGTTCTCATATTTTCTTGTATGCAGCTACATACAGATTTGGGTCAATGGAGTTAGATATTCAGGAAAGGGTTTTATTTGAATGCATAACTGCATCAACCTGTGGAGTTTCTGGCATTTTCATATCACAATTTGATTTAGTGTAAATCAAATGCATGCTGCATTTTACAAAAGGGAAAATAGTGGCAACAAAAAGATATCACTTTCAAAGCTAAAGTATTCAATATAGCCTTAATTTAAATTGACAGAGTAAAATTAAGTTTCTGTCTAAAACTATAAATACTAGCATTAAAATGTTTTGGCTATTTCTGTTCAATAGCAATAGAAATACTATGTGAAACACTCAGCAGAATATACTAATAATTTGTATAATTTGTAATAAAAGACTGACTCATAAAGTAGCTTACTAGTTATAATGTAATAAAACTAGTAGATCCAGTTTAATAGCAAACCTGTAATTATATAAATGTTTCCACCTACATTGATCAGGCTAAAATAGATATATTACAAAGCATTATAGTTAAGGATTATTTCCAAGCAAAAATATACATAATTGTGTTTCAGAAACATGCAAGGATTGATATCAAAGTAAATGATATTTTGTCCCAATGAAACCAGCAAATTACTCCTGACTTCAGTGAGACTCACAGGAGTTAGTTTACATCAAAGGCATATTGCCTATATGCTCCAATAAGACCTACCGGTACTTTTATTCACTTTCTTTTATTTAGGACATACAAGTAAAACATTGCCTTAATCTGATCTGTTCATTGTGCTAGTTTTCCACTGCACTAGTTCTTTAACCATGACTTTAGTGCAGAGCATACATAGCTGCTGCTAGTCAGTCATAGCAAGCATTTTTACCTAAAGTGCAGTATTATATCCATTATTACAAGCAACATGTCAATTTTGCTCTATTGTCTTCCTAATCTAGTCAATATGTGACTGATAAAAACATATTTTGTATGATTAGTGGTATATGGTATATTTGGCTTTGAAATTAAAGAATCTGGATAACCACTGTATTTAAATGTCATTCAGTCGTTAGAAAGTCAGATAGATATTGAATTCTATGTATATACAGTTTGTATCTAGGAGTATCATAAAATCTTCCAGACTGCATTATATGAACTCTGTACCAAATTGAACAGCTAATTCTGTGGTAAGATTTTTATCAGTGATAGCTTAAATTTTTTTTTGTGGAAACAAAGAAAATGCTGATGGTCTTGACAAAAGAGCAAGAAAATAAAGACAGAAGCTGGAAATAATTACATAAATGAAAGCTGGACAAAATTATACATTCCAAATATATCTCAATTAAAATAAAATTATTTTTAATTCATATACAATAAATACTTTTAGACAAAACTTTCTCACCTAGCCACATATGACACCAATGCCCTTCATTTTCCAGTCCATGAACATTATATTCAACAATACCACCACCTAGCTTAAGCCAGTTTCTCACTGCATATCCATTCACTGCATATCCATTCTAAATATCCTAAAAGCCCTTTTAATTCCACAAAGTAACTCATCAAGATATTATGGGTAAACTTTAGGTTCTCTTCTCCCTGTATATCATCTATTCCACAATGAGATTTGCCAAAGTTCTTCATTTTCTTCTTCTTATTGTTGTTGCTGTTGAATTATTTGGGGAAAATAAGTCCCTTTAAATATTTTTCTAAACTAAAACCACCTTTTCCATTAAAACAGAGGCAATTTTCTAAAGAAAATCTGTTCTGTTGACTGTGAGTGATCACAAGTGTAACACAACACTGCATCAAGGTGGATACCACAACTGCTCCAGCAATAGATTTTACATTACAAAAACCCTGGCCAAAAACCTCCCATAGAAATATATATCTATAATTATGATATATGCATATA